>NC_056442.1:19359302-19374302 GCF_018296145.1 Oncorhynchus tshawytscha | reverse complement strand
CTTCCTGTCAACCCAATTTCACCTATTGATTAGAACCAAGATGGCTTCCTGTCAGCCCAATTTCACCTATTGATTAGAACCAAGATGGCTTCCTGTCAGCCTGTCAGTCTATTATTGTTGGTGGTCAGAGTGCGAGTACTGTAGGTTCCCCTCCCAGTCAGCCAACTGGCGGTTTCATAGGCTCTTGCTCCACTTCTCTCTCCACTATTTCCCTGCATTCCTAATGCTCTTTCTCGCTTCATCCCTCCCTCCCTCCCTCCCTCTCCTTTGTCTTATCCCCGTTCATCCTTTAATCTCTCCTTTGTCACCCCTCTACCGTGTCCGCTCTCTGTTTTACTGCTCTCTCTCCCCTCTTTCATCCCCTCTCTCTTTTTCTTCAGCCCATCCTTGGACTTGAAATATCATCTGTCTGTCTATAAACAATGGTTTGGGATCTGAGGGCAATTTATGCTACAGAGCAATGGGGTCTGTTCAGTGGTGTAGGTGGTGCGGAGACGTGTACATCTAGAAGACAACCACTGCACTTGGTTATTTAGAGAATTTACACGACCGTTCAAAAGTTTGAAGAACATTTTTTGTCCTTTAAAATGACTTCAAATTGATCATAAATACAGTGTTGACATTGTTAATGTTGTAAATGACTGTTGTAGCTGGAAACGGCTGCTTTTTAATGGAATATCTACATACAGAGGCCCATTATCAGCAACCATCACGCCTGTGTTCCAATGGCATGTTGTGTTAGCTAATCCAAGTTATTAATTTTCAAAGGCTCATTGATCATTAGAAAACCCTTATGCAATTATGTTAGCACAGCTGAAAACTGGCCTTCTTTAGACTAGTTGAGTATCTGGAGCATCAGCATTTGTGGGTTCGATTACAGGATCAAAATGGCCAAAAAACAAAAACCTTTCTTCTGAAACTCGTCAGTTTATTCTTGTTCTGAGAAATGAAGGCTATTCCATGCCAGAAATTGGCAAGAAACTGAAGATCTCGGAACAACGCTGTGTACTTCTCCCTTCACAGAACAGCGCAAACTGTCTCTAACCAGAGTAGAAAGAGGAGTGGGAGGCCCCGGTGCACAATTGAGCAAGAGGACAGGTTCATTAGAGTGTTTAGTTTGAGAAACAGACGACTCACAAGTCCTCAACTAGCAGCTTCATTTGTCCTCTTGCTCAGTTGTGCACCGGGGCCTCCCACTCCTCCTTCTATTCTGGTTAGAGCCAGTTTGCGCTGTTCTGTGAAGGTGTAGTACACAGCTCGGTACCAGATCTTCAGTTTCTTGCCAATTTCTCACATGGAATAGCCTTCATTTCTCAGAACATGTATAGACTGATGAGTTTCAGAAGAAAGTTATTTGTTTCTGGTCATTTTGAGCCTGTAATCGAACCCACAAATGCTGATGTTCCAGATACTCACTAACCTAAAGAAGGCCAGTTTTATTGTCTCTTTAATCATCACAACAGTTTTCAGCTGTGCTAACATAATTGCAAAAGGGTTTTCTAATGATCAATTAGCCTTTTAAAATGATAAACTTTGATTAGCTAACACAGCGTGCCATTGATACACAGGAGTGATGGTTGCTGATAATGGGCCCCTGTACACCTATGTAGACATTCCATAAAAATTCTGCCTTTTTTAGCTTCCAATAGTAATTTACAACATTAGCAATGTCTATACTGTATTTCTGATCAATTTGATGTTATTTTAATGGACAGAATATTTGCTTTTCTTTCAAAAACAAGGACATTTCTAAGTGACCCCAAAATCTTTGAACGGTCCTGTACATTTAAGCCATATTGACTCAGCCTCCTCTCCCCATCCCCAGAGTGCTGGAGCCCTAACCCCCACAGTCGCCCGTCCTTCACTAGTATCCTCATGCGGCTGCTGGCCATCGAACAGTCGGCCATGTTTCAGATGCCCCTGGAGTCCTTCCACTCTCTGCAGGAGGACTGGAGGCTGGAGATCCAGCAGATGTTTGACGAGCTCAGGGCCAAGGAGAAGGTGAGAAGAGCCCCCACGGTCACGTGGGCATGTTGTCAACATCCCCCACAAAGTGCAAGTGGGAAAGTGCCGTTGCCTTGGCAATGTGAATGATCCTCGACAGGGTGTTATGTTGCTGTAACACCACATCTACATTTTGTTTTATACGCCCCTCTCCTCTCCTGTAGGAGTTGCGTTCCTGGGAGGAGGCGTTGGCTCGTGCGGCCGAGGAGCAGAGGGAGCAGGAGGAGCAGCTGAGGAGGAGAGAGCAGGAGCTGGCTGAGAGAGAGATCGATATCGTGGAGCGTGAACTCAACATCATCATCCACCAGATGTACCAGGAGAAGCCCAGGGTCAAGAAGCGCAAGGGCCACTTCAAGAAGAGCAGACTGCTCAAGCTGGGCAGAGATAGCAACAGCATCAGTCTGCCCTCTGGTGTGTGATGGAGGGTATTGCACCCAAGCACTTATCCTATTACTTGAATAGGGCATCATTCTTTTTTCTTTCTATCCTTATTAGGATTGCAAAATTCCAGTAACTTTCCCAAAATCCACAGGTTTTTAAGAAAGACCAGTTGGAGGGTTCACGGATTCCGGGAATCTTCCAGCCAGGATTTCTGTGAAACCAAGCAATTTGGTGGAAAGTTACCGGAATTCTTGCTGCCAATCATTTGACTGTAATCCCTCCCTGGTGTGTATGTACACAGGTTTTGAGCATAAGATCACAGTGCAGGCGTCTCCGAGCGTGGATAAGAGGAAGCCCCAGGGCAATGAGAGCACCACACCTCCAGCCAGCCCAGGGGTCATACCCCGCCTCAGGGCCATACGACGTGAGTTGATCTGTGGGGGGAAGACAGGGACAGGGGTTGAGGGGGACTGGAGGACCGAGGACACACCAAAAGTTAACACCAGTTATTCAATTGTGGGGGATGCCATTGTCTCAATATAATCCGAACCAATATTATGAATTCCCTCCCTAGATCTTGTATTCAAGTGGATAGAACTGCATTTTGTTATGTTCACGGCACAACGGGAGTTTGTTGATGATGTGTGGTGTTGTAATGACAATAACTGTGTTATTGAGCCCCTCAGTGACGCCCAGCGATGGCAGTAAAACGTGGGGCCGCAGTGCCGTGTGTAAGAAGGAGGACCTGGCAACTAGCAAAAAGAAGGGACGCACCTGGGGCCCCAGCTCCACCCTCCAGAGAGAGAGACTGGGTGGAGAGGACAGGTAACAGTCATGGTCCAAAAACAGCCCCTTGATAGCCCCATTCCCTTACCTGCCGGCTACCCTTTCAGATTTGTTTCACTTGCACGTCAGAATCATCTCTGAACATTATTCTGGCGAGTGTTTGGTGTATGGTACCAGTTAATAGTATTGACCCAATCTTCTTTCGTCTTGCAGGTTGAAGTCGCTGGGCGACGGATGCAAGGTGTGGTCCTCTAGTGCCCCGAATCTGGGCAAGTCTCCCAAACACGCCCCCATGACCGCCGGCTTCTCTAGCCTCAATGAAATGGGTGGGTCTCTTCATGTATCACCATTTCTGCAACAGAAAAGAGGTTGCAAAACATACCGTGGATACAAAATCCGTCGGATTCGTGACTGATTGAAATGCTTTGTTCTCCTTCTCACTCTCTCTCTTTCTCTATCTTTCTGTCTCTCTCTCTTTCTCTCTCTTTCTGTCTCTCTCTCTTTCTCTCTCTTTCTGTCTCTCTCGCTTTCTCTCTCTTTCTGTCTCTCTCTCTTTCTCTCTCTTTCTGTCTCTCTCTCTTTCTCTCTCTTTCTGTCTCTCTCGCTTTCTCTCTCTTTCTGTCTCTCTCTCTTTCTCTCTCTTTTCTGTCTCTCTCTCTCTTTTCTGTCTCTCTTCTTTCTCTCTCTCTCTCTCTCTTTCTCTCTCTCTCTCTCTCTCTCTCTCTTTCTCTCTCTCTCTCTCTCTTTCTCTCTCTCTCTCTCTCTCTCTCTTTCTGTCTCTCTCTTTCTCTCTCTCTCTGTCTCTCTCTCTCTCTCTCTCTTCTCTCTCTCTCTCTCTCTCTCTCTCTCTCTCTCTCTCTCTCTCTCTCTCTCTCTCTCTCTCTGACAGAGGAGCACTGTGAGCTGGAAGAGTCGCCCGGGTCGCTGATGCCCCCAGAGCCCAGCAGTAACGGGTCTGTGGAGGAGGGAGGCCCCTCGTTGGGCGGGGCGGGGCCCGGGATGGGGAGTGGGGTGGGTTACCAGGACTCTGTGCGGCGCTGCAGCCAGAGGAAGAAGAGTGACCTGCTGCTGCTGGGCTGTGCCTCTCTACTGGCCTCTGTAGGTCTGGGGCTGGACCTGCTACAGCTGGGGAGACTACAGGTACTGTAGGGAGGGAAATGGGTCTGTAACACACCCAGAAGGACAAAATGACCCAAACCATGGGAAGAGATCCTCAATCTGGCCACCTGGTGTAGCGATGATCTTTACACACTGAATAAGGGTTTACACTCAACACCAGGGAGTTTACAAGGTCTAGTGTGTGTCAGTTGGCAAGATGCAACTGTAGATTGTAAGGTAGATGCCAGTAAGAACTGACCCGTTTCCATGTGGGTGTGTGTCTAGGTCCAACAGGACGAGCAGGACCTTAGAGAGGAGCAGCGCAAGAAAAAGGACAGCATTTTCCAGCGAACGGGTCGCTTCCGTCGCAGCACCTCTCCCCCGAGCCGCGCCCTGTCCCTCTCGCTGTCCCGCCGCCGCGACTCTACTCTCCCCTGCACGGACCCCTCTCCCTCCGTCACCCTCCTCTCCCTCTCCTCCCTCTCAGACTGCAACTCCACCAAATCCCTCCTTCCCTCGGACCTTGAGGACTTGGCGTTGACCCCCGGAGTGGGCGTCTCCCTCCCCGCGGCGCCTCCCGTCCCCTCCGTTAACCCCCTCCTGGATCTGAGGGCAGAGAGCTTCAAGAGGGAGCCCAACCAGTCCCTCACGCCCACCCACGTGTCTGCAACCATGAACAGGGGGCACAGACGCACCCCCTCTGACGGGGCGATACGCCCCCGCGCCCAAACCCTAGGGCACCGCAGGACCCCCTCGGACGGCAGCATGCCCATGCCGCCCCCGCCAGGGCCACCCACCCTCCCCCTACATGCAGGTGAGTGTGTTGGGAAAGCATGATGTCACTATGAGCTTTAATTGAATTGAATTGAAGAAAAGGAAGCAATACACTGTGTACAAAACATTAAGAACACCTGGTCTTTTCCATGACAGAGACTGACCAGGTGAACCCAGGCGAAAGCTATGATCCCTTATTGATGTCACTTGTTAAATCCACTTCAAATCAGTGTAGATGAAGGGGAGGAGACGGGTTAAAGAAGGATTTTTAAGCCTTGATACAATTGAGACATGGATTGTGTATATGTGTCATTCAGAGGGTGAAAGGTCAAGACAAAAGATTTCAGTGCCTTTGAACGGGTTATGGTAGTAGTTGACAGGCGCACCGGTTGGAGTCAAGAACTGCAACGCTGTGGGGTTTTTCACGCTCAACAGTTTCACGTGTGTATCAAGAATGGTCCACCCTCCCAAAGGACATCCAGCCAACATGACCCAACTGGGGGGAAGGGGGTTACAATTGGACCTAAAATAAGACATGGCCTGTCATGGCCCATCCCTGTTAACCAAGTGTTCATATTATTCTCCCCTGTTCTCTCCCTCTTCTCTCCCTCTGGTATCTGTATTTCTCTCTCTTCTCTCAGGTTACAGGGAGACCCTGGACATCCCCCGACTCTCTGACCCCTCCAGCCTCTTCCCAAGGGTCCTCCGCCGCAAGGCCCCCGCTCCGCCTGTCCCCATCCCGGTCCCGGAGCCCCTGACCATCATCAGCCCCTTGGAGAGGCCCAAGACCCTGGCGTTCGCCCCCCGGCCTCGGCCCACCCCAGCCAGGGTGCGACCGGACCCCTGGAAGCTGGGCTCCCTGTCCAGGACCCTCAGCTCATCCCCGGGCAGCAGCTGTGACAGTCCCCTGGGCTCTGGAGACAGCAGTGCCAGCACCGGTGCGGTCAGGCCCAACCTCATGGACATGGACGTGGATGGACAGGATCTGGACGGCACCGTGCCCCTGTGTGAACAGCACCAGGCTGCACAGCTCTGTGGACAGAACTACGGCTAAGCCACACTCTGCAACATTACTGTATATGGGCAACACTACTCCTAGTGCACACTTCAAAGACTCCTTAGTATGCCCACTTTATTCCTGGTAGCCAATCCCTTTGCGAACAGTACTTCTCCTAGTGTCCACTCTGAAGCCCACTTGTGCGGGCTGTACCTCTCTCCTGGTGGTCACTCCTAAGCCTTGTGCCCTCCTAGTCTCATAGTGCTCCTAGTACACACCCAAGCATCCGGGACAGCACTTGTTTTAGTGTCCCTTCCAAAGCCGCCCAGTGTGGGACAACATTCCTCTAAGTGACCACTCCGCAGCCTCTAGGGTCCAAACCTTTAGTGCCCTAGTGACCAGTGTGCCCTCCTAACCTTCCGTATATATTACCCGTCCTCCAAAAAGGAACATGTAAGCCATTACGCTTCTAGGCAGACACTTCTAAGTGCTCATCCCTATCCATCATTTCCTGTGGTCTTCACCACTCCGTGGACTCTCTGCCTCTCTCGACACAGGTGTCATGTCTGTCTCTGCTCTCTCCTTCCCCAAAGACTAGGGCTGAAGCTTCGCCAGTGGTCGACACTTCACACCTCTCATCAGGGTTGGAATCATTGTACGCTGACTCTTGGGAGTGCCCTTGAAGTGTCCACGTTAATAGTTGTTTTGTGGGGGTGGGGGCCTGATTTGTTACGAGAGCACCTCTGGGTGCCATGTGAACCCTGCTGCCCCTCCTTCGTATTTACATGTAGTCAATGGCAGGTCGACGCTCCAATCCTGAGCGACTTCCAAATCAGTGAGTAAGTTGCCCTCTTATTGAGCGTCCCCTTCTATAAAACTAATGTCCACCTCCCTCACCTCCACATAGCATCTTGCTGTATAGGGATGGTCTCTGTCCTGCCCCCTCTCCCCAAAGGCCGTGACAGGAACAGGGAAGCCATTTTAAGCTCCACAGCACAATGGACAGGACTTTGCCTCCTCAGCCCTGTGTAGGCGAATGAGTTTGATTCTTCTCAACGCTTGAACCATTCCAGCCATAACCTGTTTAGCACAGCATTTTCTATTGGTTTGGTCGAATTGTGGGTCTGTATGGGTGCACTCTGTGTGGGTGCGCACGTGCGCGCTCACGCGTGCTTGTGTTTTGTGACCGCATGTTATTTTAGCGTGAAGGATGTACTGTAGAACTAGCAAATCCGTAGTAAGAGAGCCGAAACATGCTTTTCTCCCCCTCATTCTTTACCTTACGTCCTCATAGGGTTGCAAAATGTCCGGTAACTTTTCCAACATTCCCTGGTTTACCAGAAACCCTGGTTGAAAGATTCCTGGAATAAGCAGGATATGCGAGAATCCTCGAACCAGGATTTCTGTAAAACGAAGGAATTTGGGGAAAGTTGCTGTAAATGGGAAACGCTATGTCATCATAACCTGGAGTTTCTCAGCAAATGTCCTCTCTCTCACCGATCATCACTGGTTTGTATAGAGCCCCTTATGTACTCTGCTATATGGATAGTTTACTACAACAACAGCAGGTCCTCTGAGAGCAGAGGAGGACCATGGGAAATGAGGGTAAATCCACTTGCAATAAATGGTTAATGAATACTACCTGTTTTCTACAACAACAAAAAAACAAATTCCCACATTCCGTACCCCTGACTTCCTTTCTCTACCTACTGGATAGTGATACAGCATCATTGAAGGGGGAAGAGGGCACAATCTTTGGTTAAAGAGCCATGATATGGACATGTCATTGACATGTCCGTGTCACAAGAGTACAGACTGTGAAGGACTTGACACAAGGGTGCTTGGGATGTGGACGGCGAATCGAGAGAACTCTGAATTCTCTCGCAGGCCCGCGAGCGCACCCGTACTGTCTGGTTGCTGAAAGACGATGAAGAACACCACTTTTTAATGGCACAGTTGGTCAAGGCTACATACAAGTATTTACTTGGCTGTGTCTGGGAGTGTTTTGTAGGTATGTGTGTGTATGCGCGTGTGTGTGTGTGTGTTTAGTGTTATTATTTGAATGGGATGATGTCAATCCCATAGGTAGAGGGGTGAGCCAATCTCATCTTTATTCTCCTTGTGTGGTTAAGAACGCTCAGAGTATTTATTAAAATTATTGTTATAATTGAAATAATGATTAATTATTGTTATTATGATTCTCTTTACGGAATATCTGTATATATATATATTTGTTAATATAACACAGACCAACCAAGAAAAACCGAGCAAACTACAGACTGACGGGCGGATGTCTTCGATCTGTCTCACTCTGTGACGTTCTGGGATACCTGACGAGGGACGTGTTGTTGACTGTTGAGGTGTGATGATGAATGATTTAATGAATGACAAAATAAAAGAGGAAGAGAAGTGCTTGCTTTGTTTCTGCTGTTCCTTTCTCCCTCTCTCTCTCTGTCTCTCTCTCTCCCCCTCTGTCTCTCTCTCTCCCCCCCCTCTCTCTGTCTGTCTGTCTCTCTTTCTCTCCCCCTCTCTCTCTGTCTCTCCCCCTCCTCTCTCTCTCTCTCTGTCTCTCTCTCTCTCCCCCCTCTCTCTCTGTCTCTCTCTCTGTCTCCCCCCCCCTCTCTCCCTCTCTGTGGAGTTATATCCATAAGGTTAACTCTCTTTACATTTTTACATACATTCTATTCTACCACAAGCTCTAGGGTTTGTAATAGCTGAACATTTACAGCACTTATTTTCAAGTACCACACATTATACTGGATCTCTGTGACCAGGACAGAGGCCTGGCTGCAATAACAGTGAACCTCCTCTAGATGTCATCAAAGCTCATCACGATATGTCACTACTGTCCTTTACTACACTTACAAGGACAAGTATGGTACAGGTTGTGCTTTTTGATAATCATTTAGTTGTTCACAGGTAACTTTCAGGTTTTCTTCTGTGGCGTTGTATCCTCCGACATTATCATCTGTCTTGTTGTTATGAGTATTACGAGATGGTGCCCCCTTTGAGCATGAGACCACCCTGACTAAAAAGTCCCACGGGATCTCTGCAGGATTTTTCTTGCCTTTGTGACGGAATGGTGAAGGTGACCTGTAGGAATGTTGTCTAATGTGTGACTCCAGCATCGTGTTGACGATGAAACATACCTGATATATTTACTTAACGTTTCAGACACCTGACTTAATCGAACCGGCTAATAGAGATGCATTCACAGTCCAGTTTGTACCTGGTGCTAACGGGGCGTCATTTGTCCTGATATTGTCAACATTCTGATTGGGCCCACATATTAGCCATTGCAGCTACTCATGGCATTAAAATGTGTCTCCTTACATATCCACTGTGTCTGCACTGTCACCAGATTTCCCTGTAGGCAAATCATTTAACATACATTGTTTCAAAATAACATCTATTCATTTTTTTTTATTTTTAATACTGATGCCATAAGTCAATGGTTTTAGAGGGATGGATACTGATGATTTAAATGGTTTCACTGTCCAAATCAAATCGATTTATAAAGCCCTTTTCACATCAGCAGAAAGTGCTGTACAGAAACCCAGCCTAAAACCCCAAACAGCAAGCAATGCAAATGTAGAAGCACGGTCCGTAGAAGCACGGTTACACTTGTAAGATGTCCAGACACAACGCATCTCTGACTACCTCAGGGGGGTTGTCCGAAAAGACTGGTTCCCAATCAGACCACAATAAGTATTTTAATCGTCTACACCCGTCTAAAAACGTGGCGACAATCAAAATGTGACAAGATTAGAACATGGGACGCATGTTAGCGCCAGGTATAAACGGGGCTCGTGGCAACAAGCAGTGTGGAAGAGCATCATCAGCTGTTCGTTCAGCTAATCTGTGACATGAGTTAATAAAAACATGGAACTCATGAATATATTCATCGAAACTGAAAAAGAAAATGAGAGGTTTTTGATGCAAGGCGGAATGTCAGTCACCGATCACACACCGTTCCAGACGCCAGCCAGTTGCCTAGCAACCGCTCTTCACATCGATGGCAATGCTATTAAAAGCCACAGCAAAGAAAAAAGGAAAAGGGGCGATGGAGGAAATTTTGACTCAATAAGGATTTGTTTAGAAAGGTCTCATGTACATCCTCAATTCACCTCCGGTTTCACCAGTGCTGAGGTCGTTGCATCACAGTGCTTCTCTGTTCCCCCGTCTGAAACCTAGTGACACAACGCACACATGCACGTTCGCACTCACACACCCATTGCGTCTATATGTTTGTTCCTATTCCTGTTCTCCTGTCGTCTTTTTGCCTCCTTTGTGCTTTCTTACTTCCTCCATGTCTTGCTCTTTTATCTCAGCATGTCTCTCCTCCTCTTTCCTCCCTCCATCTTTCCCCTGGCACCTCTCAGCGGGTCTATCACACTGGGCACAGACGTCCATTCAACGTCTATTCCAACGTTGCTTCAACCAGTGTGTGCCCAGTGGGATATCTCTTTGCACCATCCCTCTTTCCTCCCCCTCCATCTTTCCTCCAACGCGTTTCTCAGCCTCCCCTCTCTCTCTGGAGCTCAGGGAGCCATTAAGCAGGGCAGTCAGTAGTAATAGACAGATTATTGCCTTTGGAGGGAGAAGAGGAGCGGGGGGAGGGAGAGGGGTGCAGAGAGAAGTGTGTGTGTGTGTGGCTGTGTCGTTGAGTACCTCCCACAGTGAGGTAGCACCATGCACTCAGACAACCCCCGAAGACAATCACGCGGCACAATTATTTCTCCTTTTAAACTTTATTTATAGTCCTCATTTACCAATCAATAGTGCATTCCCGGGCTAGCAGTTCAATGTAACCAGTTATCACGTCCTCCAATGTTAGGAGTTGGAATATTGATCGGACGTTTCCTCACATGGTCCAATGGGGAAAATGTACTTCTAACCATGATGTACTCATCTTCAAGTCCTACTCTCTCTCTGGTGCAAGCAAACGAGAAAGAAAGAAAAGAGAGAAAGGAAACGGATGAGTTCTTCGTTGCTGTAGCTCATAAAAAAAACCTCTACCGTTTAACTGGTTCAGTTCTCCAACGCCCACTTTCTTCAACGAGATACACTGTCACTTTGCGGGGGTTTGACAGACTCCCGGAGTGGGTGTATGGACCTTCCCAAAACAGGCGACAACAAATCGTACTGAAACATCGACACAGACACAGTGACAGAGAGCCTGCGGCGCCTTTATACCAAACTGTTTACCCTTCACTTGCTTTCTCACCAGTTGAAGAAACAACTCAATAAAGCAAAGCTTTTAAACAGACATTTTTTTTCTTCCCCTTTTCAGTTTTGTATTTCCCCCCACAATTGTTTCATAACCACAAAAACGACTTTAACATTTGACAAACGTGTACCTCAAATGACATCAAAGGAAAGAGATCAAAAAAATATTTAAAAAACAGAGCCAGTATTTACTTTCCCAGTCCTCTTTTTAGTTTGTGCTTATGCAGTATGTTTTCAAAACTAGGCTGCTGTGGAGAGGATGTCTCTATCTATGTTCGTACAGACAGCGTGTTGTAACATTCTGCCCACAATAACTGGTCCAGGGTCATTCCATTATTTATCTCACAATGGGTCATGTTTGGGCAGGGCTGGGAAGAACTTAGCCCTGACCTGTTTGTATGTGTCGACCGTAACCGTAGACATGGAGCGAGAAAGCACATTGGGACAACGACAGGATGGTGGACGGATGCATTGGAGATAGGAACCACGGGGAGAAAACCTATTCCCAAGAGGACCATGCGTGAGGAGGGCCAGTTTAGCCAGCCATAGGGACTAATACAACACTACTGCTTTCCTGTTCTGTTTCGGAGCGACAGTGGTGAGGTTGAGAGAGTAAGAGACCGAGAGGTACACTACATGACAAAACGTATGTGGACACCTGCTCGTCGAACATCTCATTCCATAATCATGGGCATTAATATGGAGTTGGCTTCCTCTTTGCCGCTATAACAGCCTCCACTCTTCTGGGAAGGCTTTCCACGAGACGTTGGAAAGTTACTGCGGGGACTTGCTTCCATTTAGCCACAAGAACATTAGGGAGGCACTGATGTTGAGCAATTAAGTCTGACTCGCAGTCGGCGTTCCAATTCATCCCAAAGGTGTTTGATGGGGTTGAGGTCAGGGCTCTGTGCAGACCAGTCAAGTTCTTCCACACCGATCTTAACAAATCATTTCTGTATGGACCTCGCTTTGTGCATGGGGAATTTTCATGCTGAAACAGGAAAGGAAAAAAATTGTTGCCACAAAGTTGGACGCACAGAATCATCTAGAATGTCATTGTGTGCTGTAGCGTTAAGATTTCCCTTCACTGGAACTAAGGGGCCTAGCTCAAACCATAAAAACAGCCCCATACTACTATTCCTCCTCCACCAAACTTTACAGTTTCCACTATGCATTGGGGCAGGTAGCGTTCTCCTGGCATCTGCCCAACCCAGATTCCAGATGGTGAAGCGTGATTCATCACTCCAGAGAACATGTTTCCACTGCTCCAGAGTCCAATGGCGGCGAGTGCTTCAGCATTCTGCATTCTAGTTCTGTGAGCTTGTGTTGCCTACCACTTCACGCCTGAGTTGTTGTTACAACCTAGACGTTTCCACGTCACAATAACAGCACTTACAGTTGACTGGGGAATCTCTAGCAGGACATAAAACTGACTTGTTGGAAAGGTGGCATCCTCTGGCGGTGCCACATTGAAAGTCACTGAGCTCTTCAGTAAGGCCATTCTACTGCCAATGTTTGTCTATGGAGATTGCACGGCTGTGTGCTTGATTTTATACACTTGTCAGCAACAGGTGTGACTGAAATAGCTGAATCGACTAATTTAAAGGGGTGGCGACATATTTTGTATATATAGTTGGAACTCAATTTATTTTATTTTACCACTTTTTCTCCCCGATTCCATAAAATCCAATTGGTAGTTACAGTCTTGTCCCATCGCTGCAACTCAAGTACGGACTCGGGAGAGGCAAAGGTCCAGAGCCTGCTCGCTTAACCCGGAAGCCAGCCGCACCAATGTGTCGGAAGAAACACCGTACAGCTGGCGACCGAAGTCAGCGTGCATGTGCCCGGCCACCACAAGGAGTCGCTAGAGTGCGATGGGACAAGGACATCCCCAGCCGGCCAAACCCTCCCTTAACCCAGACGACGCTGGGCCAATTGCACGCCACCTCATGGGTCTCCCAGTCGCGGCCGGCTGCGACACAGCCCGGGATTGAACCCAGATCTGTAGTGACGCCTCTAGCACCTCGATGCTGTTCCTTAGACCGCTGCGCCACTCGGTGGGGCTGGAACGGTGTTCTTAATGTTTGGTATACCCCCCCCCACCCTTACTGTTGTTACTGATTGTTCTGTTTCATTGACAATCCCGATTATTATTACAAAAAATCGTATTATGTTAATGTTTTTAAGCATATCCATTTCCAAAATAGGCTTTGGCAATGTGGACATTGTTACAAAAAAAAGCAATAAAGCAATTCAAATTTAATTGAACTGAGATAGAAGAGATGAATTGAACTGAGATAGAAGAGAGAGAAAGAGAGCGAGAGAGAGACGGGGAGCAAGAGGTGGAGAGAATGATAATCAGAGAGAGAGAGAGTGAGTGAGAGAGAGTTCTTGGTGGTTCCACACCATGCTGCTGTTACCCTTGCTCCAAGGTGTTCACCCCCCCCTCAACCTCTCCACCACGCTGCTCTAACATAATCCCATCTCTACAGATTCAGAGCGACATGGCATTCGTGCCGCGTTAGTGGTGCTGCTGGCCCATTTCTCTCTCCAGTTGGAGCCTCTGGCTCATGCAAGTTTGCTCCAGGCATCGTGCTGCTGCCTCTCCAGAGTCGCATTGACACACTTTGGTCCCGATCTCCCTCATATTAGGTCACAGGCAAATGAGGAGAACTGCTATCGTTTTGATCTTGCATTATTCACTCCTCTGATGTTTTTGGGGGGGGGAATCATTCTTCTCATGGCTCACGTTGGCCAAGGCAGATGACTGCTGCCGGCCCTAATTCCTTTCTGTATGGGGCCATATAAGTCTAGTAAAATCAACCTATGCAAGATACAAGATACCATTTCCAGGCTAAACTGCTGACTACTCCATTAACCAATTCCACGTGGGATGAATGGGGAAGGGGGCACAACATGCAATGTTAAAGAAAGCAACAAACCAGACATGATCCCTGGCATCTGGATTCAAAAATGGCTTCCACCTGAGCCACACATTACCATGCAGGGGCTTGGCTTGCACATAGGGTGTAGGAAACTAGGTTCCATGGTATTAGATGGAGAAATTAAGCTCATGCTTTAACATTGGTCAACTCAAACCTCTCCTTAGAACAGGGCAAGTACTTCTAAGTATTTCTAGAAATCCCAGCAACCCTATAGGCTTTATCAACCTCAATGGGATTTGTCTTGAGAAAGAGTGCAGTGGCACGATGGGTCTGTGTGTGTAATATGTCATTAGCTGGCCTTGCCCCAACCACAATCCTCACTCGTGTTGGTCTATTATCACTAGTGTTGTGTAATCTGCCTTACAGAGGCAGCGCATTTTGAAATGTTTTTTTTTTTTTTGTTTTTTTTTTTTTTTTGCAACACTGATATCTATCAAAATATACACGATCAAATGGGAATCTCAAATGGCGCACTCCTGTTGATGGTTGAGACACTTCCGAAGGATACAGTATCTGTGATCGGATTCCCTGCACTAACACTGGCCAAGAGTGTCTCGTGATGTCACTGATGTCTGGGAGAATTCAGCATCAGCGATAAAGGGCCTGGAAGTAGATATTCGGAGTAGAAAGCAGAAGAGAACTCTGTGCAGCCATGGGTGCTTGTTGGAACCTCAATCCCACTGGCTATTTTCCATAGTGACATCATTAGCTAGAAAGCAGGGGCGGGGGGTAACAGTCTGACAACACACATTCCATGGGGGATTTGACAACAGATTCAAGACACCA